>NC_056735.1:1879492620-1879525120 GCF_019279795.1 Protopterus annectens | reverse complement strand
ACAGAACTCACATTTATGCAGGGGGCAAGCACCCCTGCACCCTCCATGTGGGGGGCTGTGCCCCCACCCCCCACTTTAATATTCTCACTCCGAGATAGCACTATAGTGGGGAAAAGGGAATATTCCCTTATCCCCACTGTATGTCATTCAAAGCAACAGTTTGCTTAGTTGTACAATCAACAGTACAGTTGATGTACAACTAAATCTACATGCAAACAACTGTTTGCTTACTTACCTTTCAGCAAAAGTGCATTTTTGACAAAATGCACTTTCGCGAAAGTGAGATCAATCATGTACATTTCGATGAAACGTACTTTCGATCATAAGACCAGGACCCATATATATATATATATATATATATATATATATATATATATATATATCCTGGTTCACTTTATAATCTCGAAATACTGAAACATCACATTTCTGTATCTTGACACTATAATGGCGAAAAACCACATAACCAAATCCTGAAATGTCGAATTAGCAGTTATGGTGGTGCGCTGTGTTACCGGATAGCTGGAGATTCAGGTAAGTGTTTATATTTTAAGGGTTTTGGGTAGGGATTTTATTGTATGTTAGTGTGGTGGGACGTTGTATGTGTGGGTTAAGGTATATACGTAAGAGTGTGAGTGTGTAAGTATTGAGAATGGTGTAGTTTGTATGTATGTGATGTGTGTTTGTGCAAGGGGAATATAGATTGTGTAGTGGTGGGTTTTGTGTCTGTGTCATTTTTAGTGTGACCTCAGAGTTGGTATATATAAGTAGCGGGGTGTGGGGGAGCACAGCCCCCCACATGGGGGTGCAGGGGGGCTTGCCCCCCCACTTACATGTAGGATAGGTGTGTGTATTTGTGTTGTTTTGTTTGTGTGTGTTTTGTTTGTTGTAGTATGGGGAGGAAGGTGCATGTGTGTTTGTTTGTGTGGTGTAAGGTGTGTTTACAAATTGTGGTTTTGAATATTCGCAGTTTTGGGATTTCATTATTTTGATTTTTCGGCTTTATAGTCTCAAGATACTGAAATTCAATATTTCATTATTACGAGATTATAAAGTGAATCCATATATGCACATACATACATAAATAAGAATAGGAGGTAAAACAAACTGTCTCAATAAACAAATTTTAAAATGCTTCTAATATAATTCTTTAATTATAACTTTAAGACTAATGATTAATATGCCTCATTGTAAAAGGACTTTTCCTGTAAATGAACCTTTCAATTGTAATAACAAGTCTGTGTTTCATGGGGCTTTGTGCACACAATGCAATGTTTTTCTGTGAAGCAAAACGCATAGAAGTTTAAATAAGAGACAATTAGAATATGGTTATGTATTAAAGACAAAAGACACTAATAATAGGTTGAACAGGCATGCTATAAAGGATACAAATTTTAAGAAGTTTGCGTTTTTCACTTAGATTTTGTTCAATTAAACTGACATTGTGGATATCTTGAATCACTTATAGAAGAAAAAGAATTACATAGGCAGAATTAAATGATGGAGTTTTTACAGGATTAAATGATTTTATTAGTATTAGAAAAATTTGAAAGCTATGTTCATAGGTGCAGAGAATTTTTTAATTATATTAAAATTTTACTTTGCACATTTTGCATATATGTAAATCCTTTTATTTGATTAGTTCATTATACTAATTAATAATGCCATGACTATGGTGAGTTACTCAAGACTGAGAAGTGATGTATAATTTAATCTAAAGAAGTCCTGTTTTTACTGGATGTAGGAAAAAAGGCTAAATATTAAAAACATTTCTGTTATATTGTTCCTTATTTATTCTTATTTTATAGATATTACAGAGCATGGTGCTGCGGTAGCGTTATCACCTCACAGTAAGACGCTGTCCAGTTCGATTCTCAGCTAGAGCGTCTTCTGCGTGGAGACATGCATGAATGGGCGTACCTTCGTTGAAGGTTGCGCGTCAGGCCTGGCAAGCCGATACGTAAAAATCAACTGCCAATCATTAGCGGACCGGAGTTCCGCTGTGGTGACCCCTAACCGGGAAAAGCTGAAAGACACAAACAAACAGAGCAAAGAAGTTACAAACAAATAGAAGTATTATGAATATTGTAGATCTTACACCAAATAACTTACTAATATTTGTGAAGAGATATATATATATATATATATATATATATATATATATATATATATATATATATATATATATATGGATCTATGTTTATACATCGAAACGTACATCAAACTCACTTTCGCGAAAGTGCATTTTATCAAAAATCCACTTTCGCAAAAAAAAAAATACCCACGCACACCAAAGAACTAAAAAAATTAAACAATACTCACATTTATGCAGGGGAGCAAGCACCCCTGTGCCCTCCATGTGGGGGGCTGTGCCTCCACCCCCCAATTTAATATTCTCACTCTGAGATAGCACTACAGTGGGGAAAGCGAATATTCCCTTATCCCCACTATACGTCATTCTAAGCAACAGTTTGCTTAGTTGTACAATCAACAGTACAGTTGATGTACAACTAAATCTACATGCAAACAACTGTTTGCTTACTTACCTTTCAGCAAAAGTGCATTTTTGACAAAATGCACTTTCGCAAAAGTGAGATCGATCATGTACATTTCAATGAAACGTACTTTTGATCATAAGACCAGGACCCATATATATATATATATATATATATATATATATATATATATATACTGGTTCACTTTATAATCTCGAAATACTGAAATATCAAATTTTAGTATCTTGAGACTATAATAGCGAAAGACGAGTTCCGCAAACACCACATAACCAAATCCGGAAATGTCAAATTAGCAGCTATGGTGGTGCACTGTGTTACTGGATAGCTGGAGATTCAGGTAAGTGTTTATATTTTAAGGGTTTTGGGTAGGGATTTTATTGTATGTTAGTGTGGTGGGAAGCTGTAGGTGTGGGTTAAGGTATATAGGTAAGAGTGTGAGTGTGTAAGTGTTGAGAATGGTGTGGTTTGTATGTATGTGATGTGTGTTTGTACAAGGGGAATGTAGATTGTGTAGTGGTGGGTTTCGTGTCTGTGTCATTTTTAGTGTGACCTCGGAGTTGGTATATATAAGTAGCAGATTTGGCGGAGCACAGCCCCCCACATGGGGGTGCAGGGGGGGCTTGCCCTTCCCCACTTACATGTAGGGTAGGTGTGTGTATTTGTGTTGTTTTGTTTGTGTGTGTTTTGTTTGTTTGTTGTAGTGTGGGGAGGAAGATGTATGTGTGTTTGTGTGGTGTAGGGTGTGTTTACAAGTCGCGGTTTTGAATTTCACAGTTTTGTGATTTCATTATTTTGATTTTTTGGCTTTATAGTCTCAAGATACTGAAATTCGATATTTCATTATTTCGAGATTATTAAGTGAATCCATATATACACATACATACATAAATAAGGATAAGAGGTAAAAAAATCCTAACTCAATAAACATATTTTAAAATGCTTCTAATATAATCCTTTAATTATAACTTTAAGACTAATGATTAATATGCCTCATTGTAAAAGGACTTTTCCTGTAAATGAACATTTCAGTTGTAATAACAAGTCTGTGTTTCATGTGGCTTTGTGCACATAATGCAATGTTTTTCTGTGAAGCAAAATGCATAGAAGTTTAAATAAGAGACAATTAGAATATGGTTATGTATTAAAGACAAAAGACACTAATAATAGGTTAAACAGGCATGCTATAAAGGATACAAATTTTAAGAAGTTTGCGTTTTTCACTTAGATTTTGTTCAATTAAAATGAAAATGTAGATATCTTGAATCACTTATAGAAGAAAAAGAATCACATAGGCAGAATTAAATGATGGAGTTTTTATAGGATTAAATTATTTTATTAGTATTAGAAGAATTTGAAAGCTATGTTCATAGGTGCAGAGAATTTTTTAATTATATTAAAATTTTACTTTGCACATTTTGCATATATTTAAATCCTTTTATTTGATTAGTTCATTATACTAATTAATTATGCCATGACTATGGTGAGTTACTCAAGACTGAGAAGTGATGTATAATTTAATCTAAAGAAGTCCTGTTTTCACTGGATGTAGGAAAATGGCTAAATATTAAAAACATTTCTGTTATATTGTTCCTTATTTATCCTTGTTTTATAGATATTACAGAGCAAAGAAGTTACAAACAGAAGTATTGTGGATATCTTAGATCTTACACCAAATAACTTACTAATATTTCTGAAGATATATATATATATATATATATATATATATATATATATATATATATATATATATATGAACAGTAAAAAACAAAGCAGGAGGTAGCAGCCACGGCTATGTAGAATAACAGCTTTATTAGTAAAAGAGGTGAGCGCTTTCGTGGCACCAGCCACTTCATCAGACTGATGGTTGCATAAGCATGTCTCTGAAAACGGGCACTCATTGTACTATAAAATGATTGCTTAAATACTGATTTGGCAAATTGAGTGTGGGAGGGGGATTATTCCACAGTTTGGAAAGAGTAAAGCCAAATGCTGAGTTCCCAAATGATTATTGGAATGAGGATTCAGAGGAAGAAGAAACATAGCTGAGCAAAGATTATTAGGAGTTATTTCATTTCAGGAGCATTTAGATGGCAGGATATTTATCTAAAATAGAAAATAAAATAAGTAATTTTTAGTGAATCACATTGAAATGCCAATTATTGTTCCAGCCAGTATACTAATTTGAGTGGAAACAGCAGTGTGTCCTAGATGAGTTTCTTGAGGCACATATAACAGTTCTTGACATGCCTCTTGAACTCTGAAGAAGAGTCTAGACATGAACATAGTATGAAGATTTGCAGTATGTAATAGGCTTGGAAGTAAGTTGGTTCTGGCAATGGTGATGCTGGTAGGTTAGTTATAAAGTTGATAGGTTCATAGGTTCATAGATTAGTACTAAGCTAACTGCCCTTGCGAGCCATTTTAAGCCTAGCCAATTATCCCTTGTGAGATTCAAACCCTGCACCTTGTGTTTGTAAGGCAAACACCTTTAACCATTAGGCCACCCTCCCAACCCATGGTGATATATAGGAAAAGAGGCCAAGTTGCTAGTTAGCTCTGATGATAATGGGGTCAAATGTCAGGTCCTGATTCAAAACGATTCCAAGTAGTCTGACTAAGCCAATGACTTCACAGGAGTTTATCTAGTGGCATTATCTAGGAATTGTGTCACAGTAAGTCAGAATAATATGGTTTGAAGAGCATGACATTCATTTTGGAAGACTTAAGAAGAAAAACAGTACCACATTTTTGTAACTGTGTACAGCTACTTGGAAGATGTCTGAAGACATCAAATGAATTAGTAGCATGGAAGAAAACTGCTGAGACATTCACATATTTAATAAGATTGATCATTTTACAGAATGAGACACAATGATTAATGAAAAGTGTGAAAAGAAAAGCCCCAAGGTCTGAACCTAAGTCACACTGAGCAGAGATGACAAAGGGAAATAGGTTGAATCAGACCACCTTATTTCTTAAGACCTAACATAAGACAGATATGTTAATAGGATATGGAGTATCCTGGAAGAGTATGGATGTCATGATTACCAGTAAGAGGTTATTATTTACAGTGTCTAAGGATCTAGGGAAATAAAACCCACCATCTGATGTTAACTAGGTTCATAACAAACATAGTCAGTGAAGGAAAGGACAGTGTCTATACCAGTGCCATTATGGAAAGCAATTCTATGTGAATACATTTCTCTGATATTTTGGACAATGGTGATGATAGTTTAGGCCAGATATTTTTAAACTTTGAAGACAATTTTCCTTTGAGAAGGGTCATAATGACAGTGTTGAGCAAAGCAGGAATTTACTTATTTTTGGATTCTAGCCAAGAAACCTTGAGGTTTCCAACTTGGTACCAAACTAGATTAATCTCCACATGATATTTTTTAATGGGTAACATTCTCTTTTCTATAATTGTTGCATTAAATTTCCAGCAAATATTTAATGATGAAATTGAAGAAGAAGACTCTTAAATAATCTGGGAAAGAATTCCACACACCCTCACACAGTTGGAACAATGTGTTAAATGATTAAAGTAAACACCTGCTGTAAGAATGTAGCATGAAAAGCTAGTGGGATACTGGAATACACAGGAATAAGCATTGTTAGTTAACATTTACTCCTCCTATATTTAGTGAGAACCACCCTAGATATTATTGGTAGTTCTGCAGTCATTATCATTGCAGTGATAAAGACTAGATAACTGTATCAGGGGGAAAAGAATAAAACCTGCGTGTCTTCTGTACGAGAAGCAAGCAATACAAACAGAAGCAGAATGGTGTTAGAGTCTCAAAAAGGGGGTAAATGGAATGTGATCAATATCTGTATACATCATGGGTGCCATCAGAAAACATAAGGTATGTGACAAGAAGGAAATCATTTGAAAACATGACTAAGGTTAACTTAGATGAAAAATCAGACAATATGTTTTACACAGAAAGGGTGGTCCATGATTAGAATAGCTGTCCTGAAATGACAGCAGGACCCAGCATGATGGAGACAATTCTAAAATGTATAGGGCAGATAAGAGGCAGTTCTTATGACCTGTAGCAAAGTTAGCAGCTGGTTAAGTAGGATCTACAGCTTTTCCAGTAGTTAAAGAACATATTGTATGAAGAAAGAAGGAGCATTAACCCAACTCACATCCAAATGTGGTCATTTATCAGAATATTCTGGCCAAGCTAAAATGAGAAAAACAAATCAAAGAACATGTGCTTATGTGTTCCCCTGTGTCTCTATGGAGGTTCATATACTCTTACATCAAGTTTGCATGTAACATTAATGAGTTATTGTTGTACTGCCACTATGCTAAGCATACCATGAAACAACAATATGCAATCATAAATACACTTAGAGATAGCATCTGTCTTAGCTTATTGTCCTACGCTTAGTCAAGTTGTGTGCTTACATTTGGAGTTTGTTATATTTTTTTCAGATATAATTTTACTGAAACGTATGATGCATTACTTAAACCAGATAGCATTACTGTTAATACACGAATTCTGCACTTTTAGTGAAAGTTTACTCTTTTCAAAACATTTTGCATGTGTTTTTCCATGTGTTCAAGCAATACTTATCTGTCTCACTGACACATCTGGCCATAATGCAGCTGGAATACTTTACAGATTACATGGTTACAGATGCAAAATGATATTCTTCCTTCTTTCTAGCTTGTAATTGAATGCATGCTGTAATTGTGTGAATCAGATGCTTGTGCAATTATGTATAACCAAGTGCTTATACAATTAGGAAACCGTAATAGTTTTAAGGACAGACTAGCCTCAGCTGCCCTTGTAACATATCTGGACTAATAACAATCATAATTGTGTTGCATTTCTTATTGGTTCAGCTTTAAGTCAAACCACTTAATCAACTCCTGATTGTGATGGATTAGGCATACATCATATTTCAATGATCAGCTATAGGAAGTGATAATTTATTTCACAAACTGAAAATATAGATATATTTAGTTTTGGGAAACGTTATTAATATTGACTATAAATTAAAACCACAGTGTTACTCCATTCAGCATAGTAATAAGACTAAAAGCAAAACAATGTTGATTTGTCAACCATAACCAACGTTCATTTAAAGATTTAGCATTTTTGTTCCAAATGAAAAAAATGGAATTTCATCAGAATAACAAACAGTTCAATACTTACAATTAAAATTGTACACTTAAATAAGAAACTGACGAATGACAATTATTCCTTCAACTCACACCTACATACAATCTTACTTAAAGTTATTAAAAATTATTTTAATCCTATTATAAATCACATGAAGATAAGTTATTAAAAATGATTTGCATTCTATTATAAATCACATGAAGATAAGCAATGTGTAAGTGTGCATAATTATAAATTAAGGAATCAAGTCACCTATAAAAAGAATATTACTTAATATAAAATATCACATACGTCTTGTAAACCATAAAAATACTTTATAATTTAACTGTTGAAAGGGAGAGAACACTGTTGAGAAAATAATCAGTGTGTAATTGTATATCATTTTAAACCAAGGAATCAAACCCCCTGTAAAAAGAATATTCTTAATATAAAATGCCGCATACTTCTTATAAACCAAAAAAAATTATTTATGTTCTAACTGTTTGAAGAGAAAAGACACTGTTAAGAAATAGTTTATCATAAATACCTGGAGTCTATATTCTGTGTAATAAAATGTGCCATTACAACTCTCTGTATTCAAGGTAGAGTTCCCAACTGCCACTTCTAACATTTTGGACACCCTTTCAACAATGCAAAATAAAACATTTTAAAAACCCTTGCATTCTTTAGCATGTTTGCTAAGGGTATTTGGTGTAGTCATCCTTTTTAATGGCAAATATCGTAAGAGCTTGCTCAGTTTTGTCAATTTAAAAAGCAGGGCAAGAAAAACAAGTAGCCACCACCCTTTACTATGACAATCAACACTTCCATTAGGTACAATGAGCTTAGGGTAGTTGGCAGTAACAATGTTAGTGCTGTTGTATATAAATCTGTACTGTGTACATGCCCTGCATTTTCTTATGTCTTTCCCTTTTTTAAACTATTTGGTGTTACTCCAGTATTAGTCTCAAAGTAGGACTACAAATGTGTCTCGTTTTTGTATACAACTTTTGGAATAGCACCATAGATCTTAGTTAGCCCAAACAACTGATAAAGTCCATTCTAGTTCTTTTGTTAATCCTTAACCACCTCCTTACCAGCAGTATTTGTTCTTAATCTTATTATTATGCTGAATGGAGTAACACTGTGTTTTTGGTTTTCATTTTATATTTCTTTGTGAACCTTGTTGCAGGAGTTATATACCAATGATAACCAAGGAACATCTGCAACGGATTTCCAAATTGGTAGTTCTGCAAATCTCTGTGGGCTGTCAGTTTGATTCAGCTTCTTACACAACTCACCACTAAGATGGACAAGGTTTCTGTTGGCCTGGATGCAGGGGCCAACAATGGTAATAAAATAAGCAACACCTATACTCAATGTATTGACTATTGTAACCGAGATAAATAAACAGGATATGGGATCTGTAAAAAAGGGTAGGGTTAAATTACAAAGAAAGAAATGGAAATTATGGAACAATGCATGTAGAAAAATGTTTTGAAAAGGACTAAGGTTTAGGAGAAGGCAAGAATCAAATATTTTGTGCAATGTTTAGATTATAGGATATATAACAATATATGTGATGCATAATGTTTATAAATGTGAATTTGTTAATAAGGTTTGTTTACTTTATATAACTGTAAGTTTCTGTGTGTCACAAGTGATAATTCATTAAAGGTGTCTTAAAAAAAGAGCAACAACTAGTACTGAAAATCACCTAAGGAACAAAACAGCTCCAATAAATCTCTCTGATGCTAACGATCCTGGTGTTATATGTCTCACAAGCTATGCTGACATAGAAAACAACTACTATTTTAAAAACAGGATGTCCAGCAGGGGGTTAACAGTACTTCTTCTAGACAAAGGTTCAGTAAAATACTCAGTAGCCACATTATTTAAAAATTCAAATTAACTTTCCTAGCAAATATTTTTAACTCTTACAGAATATTAACCGAGTCTCAATTGAAGGAACAAAGGAGAAACCCTTTAAAAAACTGCTCCCCTTAAATCAGAGTTATATACAAATCACTGAAATTATGCAACACATATTCCTGGTATTAATGATAAACTATCCCTTAACAGCATCCTTTCCCTTTAATCAGCTAAATTATAAAGTATTTTTATGGTTTATAAGAAGTATGTGGCATTTTATATTAAGTAATATTTATATTTCTTTCTATAGGTGATTTGATTCCTTGCTTTATAATTATATACAATTACACATTGCTTATTTTCTCAATAATGTTCTCTCCTTTTGAGCATTTAACTTATAAAGTATTTTATGGTTTACAAGAAGTATGTGGTATTTCATATTAAGTGATAATCTGTTTATAGGTGTTTTAATTCCTTGGTTTATAATTATATACAATTGCACATTGCTTGTCTTCATGTGATTTATGATAAAGTTAAAATATTTTTTAATAACTTTTGACAAGATTGTAAGGTGCTTTAGGTGTGAGTTGCATGAATGATTTTCATTGGTCAGTTTCTTAAGTAAGTGCAGTTTTTAAATGTAAGTATTGAAATGTTTGTTTTTATGATGAAGTTCCATTTTTTCATTTGGAACAGAAATGCTAATCTTTAAATGAACATGGTCAGTGTGGTTCACAAGTCAGTATTTTTTTTTCTTTTTTTATTGACCACAATTAAAAGACAGGAGCAATATTGTTAATATACAGTAATACATCTTGCAAAATACAAAATATCTGCAGAGTTAGTGAAATTACATTTGTAGTTTTTGATATGTCATGAATGTTACTGTATTTGCTACAAAACAGGATAGCGAGGCAAACATAGTCCCATGTGTTTGCTGACAGCATAACAGATGCTGATGTCAAAGTCAGAAAATAAACACAACTCTTTTTGAAAATTGTAATATTTGTGAATTTTCTGTAAGTGCATTGAGTCTCCAAAGGCATCCAAAAGCAAATTCTTAACACTGATCCATTTGCCCCATAACTAATTTTAGTGTCAGATATGATGCAGTACAGCCACAATAGTCTAAAAGCATTTAATCTTCTAAACTTGAACTTAAAAAAACATTCCAAAAGCTAACAAATGTGACCTACAGCTATGGAGGTGTTAAGAGCTTATATCTTTCTTTTATTATTTCGCTAGTCAGCACATATAGTAGATACATACTGTCAATTTCAGGCATGCCTTCTAGAAAATAATTATTATATTTGTGTTAGCAGTGCATCAACCAGATAGTGATGTTGTAAAATATAAAAGCAGAATCTACCAGTAGATAACATACACTTGGTCGCTTACTCTGCCCATTTCTCACCCTGATCAACAAACAGAAATCCCTTGTCAACTGTCTTACTGTCCTGTGAATGTGTGAATTCCACCACTGTTTTTAATTCAATAACCTCCTAGGGAAGATTATCATGTGCCTTTATAACATCTTATGTAAGTAATTACTTTTTGGCATCACTTCCAGATCACCTGCCTCTACAAACACAATTTGCTTCCTTGTGTAAACATCTTTTCCTTTGAATGATGTTTTCTTCCTGGATGTTATTAATTCATCTTAAGATATATAAATGTTTTTATCAAATCCCCAGATCTCATGACCTTCTTCCAGAGTATGTTTCAAGTTCCTTTAATCTCTCTTCATAAGTCTTCTAATGAAGACCTTGTACCATTGTGTTGCCTTCCTTTGCACAGTGAATACCATTCAGAAGTGCATAGTCTAGAATTCTACTCAGTACTCTAAATATAGTAAAGCAGCTGCATCTTTAGATATCATAGAATCCCCCCGCCCCAACCAAATAATTAAAACTGATAATTAAAAATGAATGCAAAAAGCAAAGTTTAATAATTCTTGATGAAACTAATGAAGTCAAAGAAATTAAGAGGCAGCTGAATGACAACTTATCTTGGCAGACTGTAGTTTTAGCAGGTAAGATCTCAGCATCACAGCTCCAGGTTCCTGGGTATAAAGTAACAAACAACAGGAACAAGTTCCACCAGGATTTATTTAAAAGCACAAAATCTTTCTCTCTGACGTCTCGGCCAAAAGCCTTCACTATTTTTTATATGTAAGATGTTAGAGAAATTAGAATGGCATATGAGAAATATTGGGACTTACTACAGATAGATCCAAACATGTCTGAAGTGGTAGGGGGCACACCCAGATTTACATATAAAAATAAACTTAACTTACATAGAATGTTGTGTGGCCCTAATAGAGTTGAATTTAAACCTAGTAATGGTATACCAATGACTAACACACATCCTTGTAAAAAATTTAACTTTTGTTATTCAATAGATGAATCGGCAAGATTTGTACATCCGATTACTCAGCAGTTATTCAAATTCAACAGTAATGCGAATTGTGAAACTTCACATGTTGTGTACTTGGCATTATGTCAGTCTTGCCCAGCATTTTATGTGGGCAAGACAGATAGACGACTAAGAGAGAGAATTAGGGAGCATTTTTATAATATTAGGATTAAATCTGACAAAAATGCTCTTTCTAAACATGTAATCAAAAATTCCATGGAACATACTTTTAAATTTATGGTTATTCATGTCAATTATCCCACGATCAGGAGAGGCCCTATACGTAATACCACTGAACAACATGAGACCAAGTGGATAATTAGGTTAAGGGCAGATAGGGAGCCAGGACTCAATGACCGTATTCCAATAAGAACTATGTTAAAAGCTAGGGCATTAAAGGTGAAAAGATAATTTATTTAATCCATTAATTTTCTAATTTTCTTATTAGTAGGGATCATAATTATTATTTGGCAAGGAGCCATGTATATATTTATTAATATATTATACTTTGATTCAGTTGTTGCTCCAATATATATATATATATATATATATATATATATATATAAGTATTTATAGAGCTTTTATGCATTATAGTTAATGACACGATGGTACATTTTGCTAGTATATATATGAAGTGATTTGTTCTAGTATTTTTAAAAAAATCTCAATATTAATTAGAAACGTTTTAAACAGATACATAGGCATTATTATTGTACGTTGTATTGTAATAACTGTATTATTTTATACTACAGTTCAGTAATAGGTGGAGTTATGATGTTTAACATATTTATATTAGTCATGGCACCTATTACAGTATATTACAAGTATAATATTTTAATAAGGTAGATGCACAGGCACTTTTAGGCTGTTATTAATTTTATAGCTTAGCAATAAGTTTTTTATACAGTAATATATATCCCAACTAGTGAGATATATAAAATTTTATAAACTGTATATATTTTTATGAAATGCTTATAGTAAAGGGGTTAATATAACTTGATTAGTATTGCATATGATCGTACTTTTAGAATCTATGTAAATGCATTTTTGTTGCTGGATTGATTTAGATATTTAACGATAGGAAGTGATGTCATTAAATTTAGGAGTATATAAGGATCTTAAAAATATGTAATTGTTTATGGCCTGAAGAAGCCTACGGGTGAAAGCGCTTGCCTTTTTGACTGTTTTTGAATAAAACCAGTTTTGCGTACATCTCCTGACTAGTATTTGTTGTGGTGCATCACAGGTGAAGTGAATACTGCCTTTGTTTCATCTGTATTCAGTGGATTCATATGTATTGGAGACCATTTGTTGTTACATGGATTGCTGAATTGTGCTAGAAGGAGAATCGCTTGGTAAGGATAAGCAAATTTCATTTACGCACCAGCACTATTTAAATTTGGCGCCATTTGGGTGCCGTTCTGCCGTATAGCTTCCTCACCACTTACATTACTTTAACTGAATTAAAGAAGGAAGCGATTTAGCTGCCAATATTTGCTTATCTATTTTAATTAAAGTCATTTAGTTTGATGCACCCAGTTATACAGTTTGGACATACTTCTAGATACCAGTAGTGAATGAACTGAATGTATGGGCATTTAGGAAATGGCCTATTTATTAAATTTTCATTTAAAAGTTGAATTTTATATTTTTAGATGGTTAGTTATTGAATGTAATGATGCATAATCTCTGGAGTCAGGATCCATGTGGATCTTTCTCAA
Source organism: Protopterus annectens (assembly GCF_019279795.1). Classification (NCBI taxonomy): domain Eukaryota; kingdom Metazoa; phylum Chordata; order Ceratodontiformes; family Protopteridae; genus Protopterus; species Protopterus annectens. The sequence goes on along the minus strand of NC_056735.1, from coordinate 1,879,511,482 downwards.
TGGAAAATTTTAAAAGGATAGATACTGATCACTATTCATGTTTCAGCACTGTTTTTGTGAGTAGTAGGATATGAATACAATTGATTTGTTTAGGATAAGTGTAGTCCAGGTATACAACCATACTGCAGAGCAATTGTTTGAGTGTAACATTATTCTTCTTGCAGAAATTTCTGGAAAAAAAAAGAAAACTAGACAGTATTTCACATCTGCAATTGGCAAAGGTTGTTTTAAAGGATCATTTCAGAAAATAATCCTCATACAAGCCAACGTTACCAGTTAACAAATAGAACAAAATAGTATAAAATAAAATTGCCATGATTAAGTTGAATTATTTCCTATGTGATGCTAATTGATACATGTGTGTATACACAACACACACACACACACACACACACACACACACACATATATATATATATATATATATATATACATTGGTATGCATTAAAATGTTTTTTTCTGAACTATTGTGTTAGAGCTCCTATAGTATGATCAAAACTGAGGATAAGACAATTTCTGTAACAGTGATGCAGATTGATGATGGACTATTAAATCAGTTTTTTTTCTGAGTTTAAAGGTTTGGTGTAAAACTATTAAAATAAAGCTGCAAGCTTTCCCAGATGAACAGTTGAATGAAATACTGAACTTTTTAAATCAAATTTTACCCTTCACCACATACAGAACACAACTATACTTTCTACTAGAGATTAAGGATATGTTTTGTGTACATACCAAGGGAAACTGAACACTTTAGAAGGGGTGCAGAGAAAGTTCATAAAAGGAAATACATCAATAAATGATACTGATTATAAGAATGGATGCAGATATTTACATCTTTATTCTATTTGCTTCTGTTGGGCAGCCAAGGTGGTGCAGCAGTTAGCGTTTCTGCCTCACAGCAAGAGGTTTTCTGGTTCAATCCTCGGCTGGGGTACCTTCAGCGTGAAGGCTGCATGTCCTCCCTGTGGTCGTGTTGGTTTACCTCCGGGTGCTCTGGTTTCCTCCCATGTCTGAAAGACATGCTGTAGGGGGACTGGACACTCTAAATTGGCCCTAGGTGTGAGTGCGTACATGTGTGTGCCTTCTGTGGAAGGTTGGGCACCGGGCTGGCAACTCTACACCGTAAAACTCCACTGCCAGTCATAAGCGGACAGGTGATCCACTGTGGTGACCCCTAATCAGGAAAAAGCCAAAAGAAGAAGATTCTATTTGCTTCTGTTACATCGGAAACTAATACTTGATTACACAACTTTTCATGATACAGTACTACATTTTTTAATATGTAAGTATATAGATGTAACAAAACACATGCATAAGAACATGAGATTTCAGATAAAATCATGTAAAACAAAATCACAACATTCACACATATATTAAATGTCAAGACGTAGGAATAACATAGCTATTAAGGTTCAACAGTTAGGAAGCTTAGAGGTTTTTAAAAAGAAACTAGACTACTGGGAAGCTGATAATGTTTATAAACCGTATATTAGGAAACCAGTGTTCCTGGATGACTGTTTAGCCTGAACACTGTCAAGAACTTACGAATTTATGAAGTTTCATTTTTAGAAGGTAGATAAGAATGCAGTTCAGAAACTAAGTGCAAGGTCATATTATAATACAAAGTGTGTGACAGCTGCAGTTAGGAATATAAGAACACATGTAAATGATAAAAAGGAAGTGAGTAACTTAACACTTAGAAATCTACAACCATATAAGTTCCAACAACCAACCATTAAAAGCTAAAACTCTGTCAAAAAATGTTGTCGAGGGGGATTCAAGGCTTTAATTTATTCATTTGACTCAGAGGGGGCTTACCTAAGATGAACCATTATCAGGTAAGGCCAAGAAGATTTGACAGAGAATATGGATAAAAAATTCAGAGTACATTAAAATGTAATATTTATAATTTAAAAAGCATAGCTGCCTGCAAATCTCAATCAAGTCACCAGCTGCCTAAAACATATTAGATCATGCACCATTGCCTTTTTTTTTAGTATTCAGAAAAGCACTAAACTTGGTGTGAAAGGCCTGAAGTGAAACAAATATGAAGAAGCAGGTGGTTAAACTACAAAGGTCAAAAAATTAAGACTGCTTTGCTCTGCAAAGTGGAGCAGAAGGCTAAAGCCCTGATGACCTAATTTTGTATAGCAGGTAAGGTGCTGGGCAGTGGCATGTGGAATTGAATGGCTTAGGACATTAAGCTTATCCTGGGGGAGACAATGGTGTTTTTGGTTGGCCAATTGTCATCATGAAAGCTGAGACTTACATCATACCATAATAACCAGTACCAAAGATGTGGACTTGTCAGTTCCAAACCAGTAACCATCATTAGTTTGTCAGTGGAAGCAAATACACACACACACACACACACACACACACACACACACACACACACACACACACACACACACACACACACATACTTGGAAGGTGTATGATGCCCCTGCTCTGATGCAGATAATCACTTCAATCATCAGGAGGAAGGTTAAAAGATGCCGGTGAGGGCACTAGCCACCATAACATCTGGTTGGATGATGTCCCTTCTGGTCAACTCTTGTCTCTCTGATAGGGATACTCAGTACAAGGGAACAAACAGGTTTGAGACTGATAGGGAGAGATTTGATAACTACTAGGCATGGAGATAAAAGGCATATAGGAAACATGAAGAATGGATTCATTCCAGGGAATAGTTCTGAGTGGGAAATAAATATGGGAATATAGTAGAAGAATGAGAAGAATGAAGGGTTCTAGGCACTGTGAAGATCCGAGGGCTATATGAAATGGTAGGACAATAGTAAGACAGTTAATATACTTGAAAAGAAATGCAGCAAGTAAAGATGATCTCTTAATTAACTGGTGCTCATAGCAGGGAAATGGATGAATGACGTGGCATACTTTGTTCAATGTGGTTTGAAGTTTGAAGGCTTTGGAAGCAGATCCTGGAAAAAGTAGGATATATTCTATATGGACAATGACTACCCATTTAGCAAATATTATTCCAGGAGTAACTGTACATGTACTACAAAGTTTTCAGGTTTTGGTTGAGAGATAATCTTGGTGTACAGAGTATGTTAGTGAAGAAAGACAATAAAGATCAAGACAAGCCCAGGCATTTATAGACGAATACTGTTTCTATGGGAAGTAATTTTAAAGCTTTCTTCTATGCTTGAGAAATCCACATCAGATGTATTAAACATTCCAGGTAGCAGTCCTTTTGGTTTTGAATGAAAATTTATCAGTTAATCTGAAAGTCAAAAAGCAGTATTGTGTCAGTCATAGAATAATAGCAAATAGGCACTACAAGGTAGGTATATCCAAAGACCACATGCACCTTGCCAAATGCCATACTCAGGATGCATCCAACCGCACACAATTCCAGAAGGCAAAAACATGTCAGGCCAGCAATGACATTGTGGATACCCACGCATTCATCAAGGTTAATGGTTAATACTTAAATGTTTGGATATGAGAGGAGTGTTATCTGCCCTATGGAAATCCAAGTCATCATTACAAAGCAAAGCTGGATGGTGCAGATTTAGTGCCATGACAGAAATAGAGAAAACAACATAGGGAAATTGTGAAAGAGCAGAGCCAGCAAGGGCTCCACAGTGTTCAAGAATAATAGACTGAAAAAGTGGGTCTGGCAAATACTCTAAAAACTGTAAAGAAGAAGTTGGTCAAAAGCCTAGATGACCAAGTATAAGCAACTGGTAAGAAGTCATACTTAGTGTGTTCAGATCAGAAGTGAGAAGATGATGAGAAACGTAATTAAAGATTATAGGTAAATTAACAAAAAGTGCACCAGTGAATGTGATATGGGTGACGTGTTTTTGAGCATTATCAGTGCAGGACTAATTAATGTCATGGCCCAGTCAGAATCCATGATGGTCAGCTTGAAATATAACATAGTTTATGCATGCTTCTGCAGCTGAATAGACTAAACTGACTGTAGACGTTTAGGGAGACATAGTGGAGCAAAGGAATGGACCCAGAGTTTCTACAGATCATGTAATGCACCTATACAGAGAAATAGGTGAATGATGTGAATAATGGAAATGTGGGGTTTCTGAAAGCTGTAATGTATGATGGGGTCCATTTAGACTAATTTTGAAATGTTTTGGGAAGATCCTGCTAATCACTACATGACAATTCAGCTGCAGACGTTTAAAAATAAAAATGATAGACTGATTCATCGGTATGAGTAATATAGGTACTGCAGTCAAGTTGCTACACACTAGTGACAAAACATCTGCAGTAACTGTACACTTGTTTCTAGAGTCCTAGGACATCTGAAGAGTGGAGTATTGTTTCTGGAAAAACAAAAATATTTCCAGACTTATCCAAAAATGCTAATTAGCTATAGCAGAATACAATGCAATAGTGATACTAGGCTCAGACAGAAAGCAATTTCAGCCTGTCCAAATACCATAGTTCTTTTGGCCATAATAATTATTTAATGAATGCTTTAGAAGATGGCAAAAACCTCCACATATAAAACTCTCTTTGAGAATCACAACACTGACTTCCTGTATTTCCTCAAGAACTGTAACATTGGGGGTGGAGCCTAAATGGCCGACTGATAGCAGCAACTTTTTAGAGCTCCACAAATCTATATTAAAATACAGGAAAATAATTTTATCAAACAAAAATAGTAAAATTATATTAATGACCATTTGAAGTAACTACATACCAACTTTGGAGTAATTTCATTGAGATTTTCCTGTCAAAACAACTTGGAGATTATTACAACAGTGTGGAAATGAGGAACTCGAAGAACTCTCACTCAAATTACTTTGAAAAAAGAAATACAGCTGATGTCATCTACACTACAATAACTATCTTTGAAAATGTATAGTTTTAAAGACAATCAAGAAAATCTTAAAGAGAATTGTCAAAAACAAACTGATATCTTCAAAGAACTACTACAACAACAAACTAAAATATCAGATATTGAAACTTCCTTATGTGACATAGAAGGGAGACTTAAAGAGGAAGAAAGTCAGAGTAAATTCCTCATGCAGCAGAACAACTGGCTAATTAACAAGGTAGATAACTTAGGGACTAGAAAAATAAGAACTAATATAAGAATATTTGGACTTCCAGAGAAATCTGAAGGTGAGAACATCATTTTATTTTTAAATTCCTGGCTACCTGAAATACTAGATTTGAAAAGGTTTATTCACTGGCATAGAAAGAGATCACAGAGCCATAGAAAAACCATTAACTTCCTCACCTACTACACCTCCAAGATCAATTGTAGTAAAACTTTTGTCATATTTGGACAAATAACTTGTTCTCAAATCAGCCTAGAGAAAAAGTCCCTTGACATATAAACAAAATCAAATAAGGTTTGATAGAGGAAGAAAGTCAGAGTAAATTCCTCATGCAGCAGAACAACTGGCTAATTAACAAGGTAGATAACTTAGGAACTAGAAAAAGAAGAACTAATATAAGAATATTTGGACTTCCAGAGAAATCTGAAGGTGAGAACATCATTTTATTTTTAAATTCCTGGCTACCTGAAATACTAGATTTGAAAAGGTTTATTCACTGGCATAGAAAGAGATCACAGAGCCATAGAAAAACCATTAACTTCCTCACCTACTACACCTCCAAGATCAATTGTAGTAAAACTTTTGTCATATTTGGACAAATAACTTGTTCTCAAATCAGCCTAGAGAAAAAGTCCCTTGACATATAAACAAAATCAAATAAGGTTTGATAGTGACTATTCTACCAGAGTATTAGAATTAAGAAAAAAACTTGGCCACTGGTGAAACTTCTTAAACAAAACAAGATAAAAACTTTTCTATCCTGGAAAAAAATCAGAATTTTTTATTCAAATGATATGAGGTCCTTCAACAACTTTGAGGAAGCATCTTTCTTTATTAAGAACAACAACATAATTGTGATTCCTGAAGAAATGGATTGGTCAGCATCTACTTCCTTGAAAAGATCTCCTGAAAAAAAATCATGGACTGATGTAAAAAAGAAGAAGCAAAGAACTGAACTCAAAAATACAGCAACCACCAAATCTCTCAAAGAATCAATTAAGGTATGAGGTTTCATACCAAAGAAAACAAAAAGAATGTACATTTATTTTTTTATTTTTTTTCTTCTCTCCACTTGTTTCACCTTGCTTATTACTTCTCTACTTGTCTGATATACATGAATATATAACAAAAGACATTTGAATTATTTGTAAAAGAAAAAGGTCATATTATTACAAAATTATTCTTTACTTCAAACTAGAAAGGGAAAGAGAAAAAACAAACAAAGGGAAATAACAAAAGTCACTATGTTTGTCAATTTGTCATTTTGGATACCATATGAAATGCTCATTGCTCTCATAAGATTTTAGGTATGTAAATGTATACGATAATTAGAAAGGTATTTAAATGGGAGACTTGTTGCTTTAAAAAAAGATTGATTAATAATAATAATTTAATATAAGTGCCTTGAATTTGAAGAATATTAATTAGTTTCTGTTAAGAAATGCTTGTTCTGAGAAGCTGCATGTTGACAATAACCAGTTGTGAAATAGCCACGAGCTTCAGTGAATGTTAATTTACCTCGCAGCAAACTGAATGGTTCTCCCATTGACAGTAAGCCTGACTGTTATAGTGGTAGCAAGCACAGCACATCAGGAAGTGAGATATATAGCAATGTAACAGATAAGGGTGAAAGCATAGACAAAATGCACTGACCTTAGTGAAATTAAAAGTTATAGGAGTTACTGAGAGACTCTTTCTAATGAGGCATAAACAGAAACGGGAAGAACATTCTTCTGTTACATTTACTCAGTAAACATAGAGCTTCTTTGCATGTATAGAGGCTGTGAGAGCTTCCTTGCATGTATAGAGACTGCGACTGAATAGGAAATGTAATGAAAGCATACTCACACACTTACGTATTCCCTGAAAGCCTTAAAGTGATGAGTACCATTATCAAACATTAAAAGGAAAACAGAAAAGTTTTCCAAATATTTGGTCTCTAATCTATATAGTTATTCATATGGTCAATCCAACCAGTTCAGATGAGAGGTTAAATCCTATTTCTGTTTTGCTGGGAATGTATTGTAATCATGCACTAAACAGAAATAATAGAACTAACAGAAAAGAAGGATGTATAAGGCTGGAACATGTAGCGAATAAGGTTATTGTAGCTACTTCCTTTATTTAAGGATAACAAAGTGTCATTCATGAGGTAGAGCAAGTAATCTGATAATACCAATCGTGAACTTAATCCAAACCAGCAATTCTTTCTCAAGGTATTGACAGCGGATAGAGATAACCGTTACTATGCTGTTCATAGTACTTACACTTCCAAAGGTCATAAGAAAACAATGGAAAAAGATGGAAAATAGCACCTGCGCGAGAATAATCAGCATGTCAATATCTAGTGGGTTTTTTTTTTTTTTTTTGGAGGAAGAGGAGGAGGGGAGAAAAGGAAAGTTAAAAGAGAGAAGGAGGGAAAGAGGATGGGAGAAAGAAAAATGAAAACACATATTATAGCAAATCCTATACATGTTCATTACCCTGATTGGGATAAGAAAGCCTTAACGGAATGTCATCGTCAAGAACACAAAATGTACACAGTCAATGTATGTATACAGTTTTGATGACATGCCAACTTTTGTCAGTGAGATGCAGAGCTCAATTGGGATTATAGAGTTGGATAGAATATTATGTACTAGAGCATTGTTAGCATCATACTCCATACTCCATGAGAGCTCCATAAACTAGTATAATAATATAGGAAAATTTTATTATTTTCAAGTTTAAAATGTCAGAAATCTATTGATAACTATTAAACTACATAAATGTCAATTTTGGTGGAGATATACAAAAAATTTCCTGTCAAGTAACTTGGAGATATATTGAGTCACTGAATATGAACAACTCAAGGAATTCTCATCCAGATGCTGCTTTGAAAAAATAACTGCAATTGATGACATCTACCTTACAGGAACTAGCTTTGAAGATGGTTGACTTTAAAATGACTTAGAAAACCTCAAATTAAATTCTCAAAAACAGACTGATACTCTTAAGGAACTATTACAGCAACACCATACAAAAATAACAAATATAGAGACTTCTCTAAATGACATTGAAGGGAGACTCAAAGAGGAAGAATTCCAAAAAAGAATTTCTGCTTAAACAGAATACATGGCTGCTTAACGAAATAAATGACTTAGAAAACAGGGAAAGAAGAAACAACATACGGATCTTTGCATAGACCACTGAGGAAACCTGCTTCTAACTCAACAAATACTCTACCTAGATCAATAGTTATAAAATTTCTTTAATTTCTGGACAAGGAACTAATTAAAATCTACTTGGAGAAAATCACCCTTAAAATATAATCAAAACCTGATAAGGTTAGACAATGATTATTCTACCAGAATACTAGAACAAAGGAAAAAAAAGTCTGACCAATAATAAAACTGTTGAAAAAAACAACATTAAAGTACAGCTGACTTTTCCAGCTAAGATAAAAATACTTTTTGCCAATGAGATGAGAACCTTTAATGACTTAAAAAAAGCTACTACATTCATCAAAAAACAACAACATAGTGTCTATCCCAGAAGAAATGGAATGGATGGCCCCTACTCTTAAAAGAATAAAAGAATAAAAGAAACAAATCCTTGGACTGATGCTAGAAAGAAGAAACAAAAAATTGATTCCATGATAGATGTCCCAAAAAAAATAACTCTTACAACTACATCTCTCAAAGTATCAACTGATATGGTACATCACTTGTCATCTGTTTTTATTAAAAAAGGAGGGTTTCTTAAACAACTAAGAAACAGTAATGATTTATTCAGAATGTTCAAAGAGTCCAATAATTCTTCACAAATAAAGATAGGTCAAAATGGGTTACTATTTACATTATATAATAGCCAAACAAAGCAACATATAATAACAAACATAGAAGTTTATATTGCCCTACTTGAACTCAATGAATACTTATCTTGTTCATTTTTTTATTTTACTTATAATAATTTAAATAATTAATTAACTAATTCAACAAGGTACCATTCATCAGAGTTCAGACTCCAATGTAACAAATTAACATCATATGTAATAGCAGTAACAGTAGAGTGTTTTGAAAAAAAATCCTGTCATGGAGACTAATGCCTTCTTCAGTTAAAGTATGATTTTAGAAATGTTATGTATATCCTGCTAAAATAATAGTAACAAGCTCTTAGTACAAATGTCATCATTATTCTGTCTAATTATAGTTAATATCAAGTATGGCAGGTATCACAGCTGTGAGTGTTATTTAATCAATCCTGATATGGTATGCATGGATGCAGCTGTGTCTGGCAGCTAATACAAATGTCATTATTATTCTGTCTAAACATAGTTAATATCAATCATGGCAGGTTTCATAGCTTTGAATGATGTTTCAGTAAGCCTGACATGGTGTATGTGGATGCAGCTGTGTCTGGCAGCTGTTACATGTTGCCGTTTTCGTCTCCAGGAAGCTGTGGATTGCAGTTGTGATCGAGGTTTACTGATTCTTGTGTATTAGGAAGAGACATTTGGAGTTTTAGCCTGGATCCACGGGAAGGGGTGGACAGAACTGTGATTTGGGATATTTTGGCAGAGAATGGTTTGTTTGTACATCTGCTGAGTGAGAGGTAGGAGGGCTAGAGGAGTGTGTTGTCTCTTGTTGTGGCGGCTTGTTGGAAATTTTTTTTTTGATCTGTTTGTGCTCTGCTCTTTTCCTGTCTGCTGCCTCGCTGCAAGGGAGGGAATTTAGGCTTGAAGTTGCAGTGAAGTGAAGCTTTGCTGCATGTGCATTGCAAGCCTCTGGTATGCAGTACACAGACACACTAATAGAAACAGATGCTCCCAGGTTGCTATGGTAATGGAGACAGAGTGATGATAATGGTTAATGGCTCTGAGGAGCCTCCGAGATGATTCTCGGCAATGACGTTTGCGTTTTTAAAAAAAATATATATATATATATATATATATATATATATATATATATATACTAAAAGGGATGTTTTAAACCACATGTACACATACTGATGGTCTCCCAACACTTTGTATAGCTCATTAAGTTAATTCCTGATAAAAAAAAAATAAGCTCAATTTTATATTTAAAATGTATTTTGGTCCAAACACATTAAGGACTTACATAAGAGGGGAAGTCTGAGTTATTGTTAAAGACTAAGAGCACTTGGTCTTGTCCAGTACCCTTTGCAGTGGTCTGGGATGTGAGCTTGCTCGGACGTGTTGGGCATATAGAGATAGCTGATTCTAGGGTTGTTTGGGGTTGCTGGGAAGTGCTAGAGAGTCATCAGATTTCATATGTGGAAATATCTGTGGGAATGGAAGGTGTGTTTAGTGGTTCACTGGCAGAGTGGCCACTGCATGGAACAGGCTGGTAAATGGAGCAGGACAAATATTCGTTTGGATATTTTAAGAACAGCCTGGAAACACACCACATGAACTAGTGAATGGTATTCTGGCAAAACTGGATGGGCATTGTACTCTATAATGGGTCTAATGAGTGATGAGTAGAGGGGAACAATGACCTCTTTTTTCCTGGATGAGAAACCTTTTTTGATAAGGTGTGCCACGTAGAAGGATTTCCTGACTACTGTGGTGATGTGATTATCAAAGGAAAGACTACTGTCCACCTGTGTCCCAAGGTCTCTTTTCACACTTTCAGTGTTAAGTAGACTACCGCCTATTTGGTAGTTCATGCGTACAGAGTTTTTACCAAAAGGGATGACAATGCACTTTTTGGCATTGAGCTTGAGGCCATAGCTTTGACAGCAGACATCTGTCTCAGTGAGGCCCTTTTGTAGGATGTCCACATCTTTAGGAGTTTTGATTATGGTTCCTAGTTTGCAGTCATCTGTGAACTTTGTTAACCAAAGATCTTCTACCAAACAGGAGAGGACCCAGGACCGAACCCTGTGGTACTCCACTTGTCACTGGTCTGAATTGGATTTAGAGTCTGCTACTTTCACAGTGTGGGTTCTGTCAGTGAGCCAGTTGGCAACCCATCTTGTGACATAGGAATTTAAACATAGTTTAGTTGGTTTATCTATAATTCCAGAGTGGGGGATGGTGTCGAAAGCCTTGGCGAGATATAGATAGGCTGTGTGAACCACCTTACCCTCATCTACGGCTTTGGTGACCACTTCAAAGAAGTCTATCAGGTTTAGGAGACATGATCTGCCTTTTACAAACCTGACCTGGGTAGGGTCCAGAGTTTGGAGATGACCAATGTCATTGTTTAGAAGTTCCATGATGATACATTCCATAGCCTTGCAGACCAGGCTCATCAGGCTAATGGGACGGTAGTTCCAGGGATCCATGGTGGCTCCCCCTTTGTGGAGTGGGATAACCATTACTGTGCACCATTCAGTGGGCACAAAGCCTGACGTGAGGTTATGATGAACATGGTTCTTAGGTGGGGTGCCAGTTCATTTGATAGTTCCTGTAGAATGCAGCCTGGGAGGTTATCAGGTCCCATGGATGGTGTGTTCTTGGCTTTGGAGAGTGTGTTTTTTTATCTGTGCAGCCATGATTACAGGAACTTTGCATTCTTCCGGTATAAAGATGGGCCCCTTAGGGGGTGAGAGAGGGGTAGAGTTAACACTGAACCTATCTCCAAGGATGTTGGCAATATCATTTGTTTCTGTATATTTAGTACCATTGTGCTGTAACTCAGAGCAGATCTGAGTGTTGTCATTCAGATTCTTGACATAGCCATAGAATGCTTTGTGGTTGTCTTTAGAATCAGTGGTGATTTTGTTTTCGTAACTAGCTTTGGAGGATTTTATGAGGGATTTCATCTTCTTACTGAGGCTGACAAGGGAGTTCCTCCAAACATGGGATTTTACTCTTTTTTGCAACAGTTTTTTTCTTCTGTTGTAGAGTTTGTTTATGGCAGGGGACCACCAGATTGACTTCCTTTTTTGGAGGATAGTATATTGGTTCTGTTAGGGATTGCACGGTCCATGCACTCATGTAAGTGCTTATAAAGTGCATTTGTATAGGATTCAGCAGTTGTACCTCTATTGTCCATCAGCATGGGTGTCGTGAAGTTTGCCACTTCTGTCTTAAGAAGCGTGAAGTTGGCTTTGGAGAATTTTTTTACGGTGGTTTCCCTAATGGGGGTGGGGGTGGGATGTGGATGTCTAGGGTGATTAGCTTGTGGTTGAATCTGACCAACGAGGAATTGACCTCTGGTGTGGAACACCGGTTCCCCATGTTGGTAATGACCAGGTATAGGATATTGCTGCCCCTGGTGGGGGTGTGGATAATTTATGAATTCCAGAAAATGTTGAGCACAAGAGTTGCTATATGAATAGTTTTCCCAGTTAATGGTGGGGTAGTTGAAATCGCCCATTATTAAGGTGTTATGTTGTACCGTAATATTTTCCAGTGTATCAAGAAATGTGGAGTGGGAATCCTGGGGCATGGTGGGGGATCTGTAGCAAGCTACAATTTGGATTGTGGTCTTGCCCAGAGTTAGTTGCACTTGGATAATCCCAGATGCATTATGCTGAGCAACTAGCCTGGAGGTGTGGATATCCTTAAGGAATATGGACACCCTTCTGCCTTTAGTGTTTCGGTCCAGGTTAGGTGGCCGAAAGGTGTGGTATAAATTATAGCCTGGTAATGCAGGAGTGCTCTCTGGAGCCTTGAACCAGGTCTCTGTCACTGCACAGATGTCGATGTTCTCTATTTTAAGGAGTGCCTCGAGTGAGTGCATTTTGTGGTTTAGTCTCCTAGCATTGAGTAGCATTACCCACAGATTTTGCTTGCTTGTACCTGTTATGGTGGTGAATTTTTCATTTGAACCTTGCCTAAAAAAGGCACTATAGGGGCCGCAAGAGCCTTAGCCAGTATCCGGAATCCCAAGGGTGACAGGTGCAGGCCATCTCTGGCAAAGCATCGTGGTTTGTCAATCATGTCATCCCAAGCAGATAGATACTGGATCCCCTTAGAATGACATCAGAAGCTTAGCAAATTGTTGAAGTCAATCATTTTGTCCTTGTACTGTGGTATCATTCTGGGTGATGGCAGGATGCTACTCAGGGATAGGGTCATACCTGCCTGTGCTACAAGATTGGACAGCTCCTCCATGTCCCTTTTCATGTAGTCCAGGGAGGTACATCTCAGGTCATTCACACCAACATGGTCATATTTGTACTTGTTGTGGAGTGACCTGAGTGCATGCATTATGTGGGGGATTCTGGCACCCGACAGGCAGCTGACAGTAACTTTCTCCCTGTTTAGCCTGGTGAGTGGAACATCAGTGTGCCTGATTACAGAGTCGCCTATGACTAGAGTGTTGGGTACGTTGTTATGCCTTATGGGCTGTGGTTGAGTGGCACACTGAGTTTGTGGGCTATGTGTCATTTGGGTTGTGTTGGGGAGGAGGTTGCTTGTGTTTCTCCTTTGGAGGTCTCTGTTGTTTGGGTAGATTTTTATTGAGACCCACCGTGAATGTAGGTGTGTGTTTTGTGTTTCTATGTGTGCATTTTGGTGGTGTAGGTTTTGAGGGACTATGTGATGAGTGTGGTGTGGTGCAAGTGTTTACCTTATCCTCTTGACTGTCTAGTCCAGTCTTGGATGAAGAGAGCTTTGCTTCTAGTTTGGCTATATAAGTGCATCTCTCACAGGTTGTAGTGTTGTGTGGTAGGAGGAGAGGGTTGTCTGTGTACATGAGGCAATTGCTGCATTGCCCCAAGATGCCCAGATTCATCAGGTGGCAGGAGAAAACACCGAGAGCTGACCCTTAGACATGCCTGGATAGGTGCTTATTTATTAAGTACTAAAAACTGTTTTCCTCTAGACAAGTGAGGAAAGTTGACTTGCATCACCATAAATTTAAAGTGAGGTTGGATTGGTCTCACAGGTGATGAGGTTGGATTGGTCTCATAGGTAGTGAGGTTGGATTGGTCTCATAGGTGGTGAGGTTGGATTGGACAGACAGCTAAGGGAAAGGATTAGAGAGCATTATTATAATATTAGGATAGGGTAAGATAAAAATGCATTATCTAAACATATAATCAATACCTCAACGCAACATAAATTTAAATTTATGGTGATGCAAGTCAATATTCCTACAGTTAGAAGAGGACCCATACGTAACATAACTGAACAACACAAGAGCAGATGGATCATCCGTTTGAGAGCTCACCGGGATCCAGGACTTAATGACAGAATTCCTATTAAACCTATGCTTAGGGCCAGGAATTTAAAGGTCCATAAACATTAAGACTGGTTTAATACATCTCTTTTAAATAAAGAAGGGTAGTGATAAATTATGTCTTTATAGTTTTTTATGGGAGCTACTGTGAACTTTATAGTTATGTTTAACTGATAGATGCAGTAAATATAAAGTAGTCATAGAACTGTCTGAGCCTTATTATATTCATGTATAGGTCATTAGTAATTGTTCATAGCTCTATGTTATGCTGCGTTTGATGGCAGATTCATTCATTTGAACCTATGGGGTCCATGTTTATTTATGTATTAGATTTGTGATCACTTCTAATTTAGTTCCAAAAGTTATTTCAGGCGTATAGCTGATTATACTAGATTATTATTATCCTTCAAACATCACCATATAAGGAATTAGATTTTATACATTATTTCACGTATGGAAATAGAGTTATTTAAAGCAGTAACATCAATTAGACATAGGGCTTCACATTAGGTGATACACTTTCGTCATATTTTTAAGCTACATTTCATATATATAGCTTAAAATATCAGACCATTATTCCCATATATTATGGTGCTAGGAATTGGATGTTTATATATATTCTTTATATACAAAGCTTAGCATGGAATTAAATTAATATGAAGCAGTAATATCAATTTATTATTCAGGGTTACATATTAGGGGGAACCTTTAGTTTTTAAGTTAAATCACATTTTATATTATTAGAAGCATAGATTATATATATTCTTACGTGCTTGTTCTTCTTGTATATTGTTCTTAAGAGAGCTTTAGAGAAAGTTTTTATATATTGTTTATACATATGTTCCGTATATTCTCTTTTTATATAATAGTTAGGGAATATCAAAGAATTATGCATTTATATAGCGTGCATACTTTTAAGTATTTATATGAAAAGGATTCTTGTTAATAAGGCAAAGCCTCACAAAATGTTTTTTAGTTGTTATGCAGTTAAATTGCATGGATTAATACGACAGTAATTAATAGTAGGAAGTGATGTCATTACTAACAAATGTATATAAATGCATTCAATTAATTCAAATGTATAATCATTAATGGCCTGATGAAGCCTATGGGTGAAAGCGCTTGCCGTTTTTCTTATTTCTGAATAAATATAAGTTTTAAACTGTCGTTTGGTCGATCCGTTCATCTATGCAAATAGCTGGTGAAGTGAAAACTGCTGAAAAAGCTGGTGTATATGCATGTTAGCATTGGATGCAATTATAAATACGGAGTGGATTTATTGACCAGAACGTGGAACTAGGAATCATTTAACTTATTGGAAGTATTATTTTCTTTCTCTTTTTTTGGAGCTACTTCAACGTAGACATTGCATCTAACAGTGGATACTTTGCCTTATCGCTCCCCCACCTTTACATTTGACATAAAAAATAAAATGTTACCATTTAAATCTAAAAACTTTCAGTATATGCCATAAAATGGCAATTTATGAATATGGAAAGGGAATTTGTAATCATTAATCACAATAAGTGAATTTGTTTTTAACTTATAATTTCACTCATTTTATAATAAGAAATGACAGATATGAAAATCCTTATGTATAGGAAAAGGGGGGAAGAGGGATGCACTGATAATTAAAACGCACTAACTTTCATCGATGTTTACATAAAACAAACTTGATGCTTTAAGTAAGTTAGCAACAAAGTGATTACTTCAATGCTGGCAAACAATGAAATATAACTTCTGATGAGTCTATATTAAAAGCACAAAGGTGTACTTACCTGAATATGTAAACTCCGACACATATTCCGCGAACCGCAAATACACCGAATGCCCTAAACCGCAAAATTCAAAAACTCAAACCATCATAGTTGTCCCACCCCACCACCCGCTACATACTCCCTACCCAAACTAAATAGACCACATACATACACTAACCAAAACCTTACTTCTAACCCTAAACTAAACCCTACTTTTAACCCTACACTAAATCTTACATATACCATCATGTATGCACTAACCTTAACCCGCACCCTAACCCTAAAGTCCGTAACTATCGCACACTTATCTTAAGAAGCTATACCCAAACAAACTAAATAATCCACACACATACACTTAACAAAACCGTACTTCTAACCCTACACTAAATCTTGAATTAAAAAAAGCAAATGAGCCAAAATAAAACCAAATTTCACTTTAATCTTCACATCAAACAGTAAGCGCTTTCGTCACCCTGGACTTCCTCAGACTGCATAATGTGCTTAAAATTAGCAGAACTATTTATCTTATTCCAAATTAATCATGTGATTCAACAAGTCACATGATTTAACTTTTTCCTTTTTAAAAAAGCAGTGAACTCTTTTTTATCATTTAACCATGTTGGGTAACAGGAGTTCAATTTAACCTGCCATAAATACTCTTCTATAAATGTTTTATTGATGATGCATTCATGATTTGGAGAGGAGAGCAGAAATTGCTAGACGAGTTCTTAACCTATTTGAATGGAGTATGTGGCTATTTGAAATTTACATCTGCGTATAATGCAGAGTATATTAATTTTTTAACCTGCACCCTAACCCTAAGGTCTGTAACTATCACACATTTACCTTACGGAGATATACCGCAGAAGAGCCAACCATGACGATTCGACGTTTCGGATTTCTCGCTTCAGGACGATCAATGTTTTCGCAGTTCAATGAAGGTGTATTGACGTTTATGTATTCGGGTAAGTACACCTTTGTGCTTTTAATATAGACCCTTTCTAATATATCCAGTAAAATACATTGTATTATAAACATTAGGTATAAATATTATCACCATCTATTTATATTAAGTAATAAGTTTTGAAAGACTTCATCAATAAGGGTGAGTATGTTAAATAACTGTGCGCTATAATCTTTTACTGAGGTTTTATATATGATACATCCTACTTTACTATGATTGAATTGCTTGTTATCTATCTTTCATGTAAATATTAATTGGTTATACAATAAGTAGACATTTATATTGTTTTAGAATTTGGTCTAATCTACAATAGTACTATATCTGTTCAAAATAATACAAATATTGCTTATTCCTATTACAAATATTCTCCATATGATAATTCAATTTATGGAGCTCAGATGTTCTGGATTGTCAAGGGATGACTGATAATCTGATGGTTTATCCATCAGATTATGAATGATTTTCATTCCATGGCTAGTGCGGATCTTAGTTATGTTAACATTTACTAATTTAAATTTATTTCACAAAAACATTTTTAGTATGCCTGACCAAAACATTATTTTATTGGTAAACACTCAAAGTATAAAACAGATAATTTTCTTTAAAAGCTCAAACATATACTTTATAGTTATCAGAGGAAAATGTTTAATAGTCACAATAAAACAAAAAATACATACCCCGGGATTTATGAACCTTGCGCCAGGCGCCCGCATAGCATAGGCGTTACAACGCCAAATATGGCCACCGAGCGATTCAGGTACGATCCAATCCCACGTGCACTACCGGCGTGCGCCGGATCTGCGCCGCCCCCGGCGTAGGTATGCTAAACACCCCATGTGCGGTGTTGCACCATGCAAATGAAAGCATATAGTGATCCACGAAGTGGCGCAGGCATAGCATAAGGCCATGGCAATGTAAACCAAATAAAAACAGTTTACATTTTCCCAAACATAACATAGGAGTAACGGAAGGCTGTCAGCGTCAGGTATCACACTGTTGCCATATGCCAATGGCGAAATACACAGAGAATGTCAAAAGAAAACATGCACAACATGTAAATAATAACATAAATGGTATGTCCACCGAAACTCACAGCAGAACCCCAGGACATGTTTGCGGAAGGTGCAAAACAATGAAATAATATGACAATGTTATAAAACAGCAGCGTAATACACATCAGCTTCACAGCCACAATACACCATGGTATGCATGCAAAGCCACAACCACGGTGCAAGGGTTGCCAAGGACTCGCGGCAGTGTTCGGCGTGGTAACTATGAATTAGTAGTCAATGCCATGCAAATGAGGCAGATAATACTGAATCGCGAAAAACCCCCGCCGGCGTAAGGCTGTACCAAACGCGAGCGTAATACACCGAGGAGTGGCTCAGAGGGAATACATGTCACCTGCAGAGGGGTGTGCCACTGTAGGAGGAAGCACATTGGAGCTCAGCAAACCTGGGCTGTACATTGCACATCACAGCTGCAGGACCGGCGTGTGGGGAAATAGTTGAGCTGAGAGCACACAATGCGCCGCAGAGGTGCATGTGCACAAGGATGACTACGTTCCTTAACCCAGTCATGTGACGCCGTCCATAAATAACATCGAAACAGGAAGGTGATGTTGAGAATATGAGGAAATGCGAAGAAGTGTAATTGGAGTAGTAATGAGCAATCAACACTAATCAACCCACGAAGGCCAATCGGGCGGCAGCTGACAACTCTGCATGCAGAAACCTGCAAAACGGGATAGGGAGGCATATGAATGCAAAGAAAGTAGGGAGGTAGCAGATTGCAAAGAGTGAAGACCTGACACAGCAGAGCCAAGCAGACAGGCAGCGCAATGGCGGCGGCACACAAAACGCACGATATGCCATGTCCCAGAAACTACACATGACAGGGCTCTGCAGGATGCATGCCAGGAAATAATAGGTGCAACGTGCAAAAAAA